>NC_092718.1:108528071-108530571 GCF_047496885.1 Scyliorhinus torazame | reverse complement strand
TCAATCTTAGTATGCATCTATCTAAGTATATTCCTATCTATCTATCTATCTATCTATCTATCTATCTATCTATCTATCTATCTATTTGTCTATCTATATATTTATCTATCTATCTAGCTATCTATCCACCTATATAACTATCTAACTGTCTTTCTATCTATCTATCTATCTAACTATCACTCTCCCTCTCTCTATCTATCTATATATCAATCTATCTGTCTGTCTTTCTATCTATCTATCATCTATCTATCTATCTACTATCTAGCTATCTATTTGTCTATCTATCTATCTTCGTATCTATGTGCCTATATATCCATCAACCTGACTGCCTGTCCGTCTATCTATCTATCTATCTATCTCTCTCTCCATCTCTCTATCTGTCTATCTATCAATCCACCTATTTATCTAACTATCCATCTAACTATCAACTATCTATCTACTTGTCTATCTATCTATCTGCCTCTCTATCCATCTTTCTGTCTGCCTGTCTCTATCAATCTTTCGATGTATCGTTCTATCTGTCTGACTGCCTATCTATCTTCCTGTCTATATGAACCTATCCATCTATTCACCTAGCCACCTGTACATCTATCCTTCTCTCTGCCTATCGATCAATCAATCTAGCAAAATATCAAACTATATATCTAACTATCTATTCAGCTATCTATCTACCTACCTATTTATCTTCAATGTATGAACCTTCCTATTCCTAAACCTCCATCAATTTCTCGCTCTTCCTATCTATATATATATCTCTGTCTCTATTAATCTTTTTATCTATCTATCGATCTAGCGATCTATCTTTCTATATATCTATCAATCTATCTATTTATCTAACTATCTATCTATCTCTCTCTCTCTATCTATCTATCGATCTATCTATCTATCTAACTATCTACTTATCTATCTATCTATCTGCCTATGTATCTATCAATTTATCTATCGATCTATCTGTCTGTCTATCTATCTGTCTATGTATATATCTTTCGATCTATCGTTCTATCTATCTAACTACCTAGCTATCTTCCTGTCAATATGAAACTATCCATCTATCCACCTAGCCACCTGCACATCTATCCAACTATCTGTCTATTGATTTACCAATCTAGCTATATGTCTATGTATCTATCTATCGAACTATCTATCTATCTATCTATCTATCTTCCGACCTATTTATATTCTATGTATCAATCTTCCTAACTTAACTCTCCATCAATTTCTCGGTCTTCCTATCTATATCTATCTATCTGTTTATCTATTTTTCCATCTATCTATCTATCTATCTATCTATCTATCTATCTACCTATCTATCTATCTAATTGCCTATGTATCTATCTATTTATCTATCTATCTATCAATCTTATTTTGCATCTATCTAAGTATATTTCTATCTATCTATCAATCCATCTATCTATCTATCTATCTATCTATATATCTATATATTAATCTATCTACGTAGCTATCTATCTATCCATCTGTTTATCCATCCATCTATCAATCTATCAATATATCTATATATCTATTGATCTATCTAACTATCTATTTATCTATCTATCTTACTCTCCATCAATCCATCCATACATCTTTCTACCTATCTATTTATCTATATATATATTTATCTATCTATCTAGTGATCTATCCATCTATCTATCTACCTATACATCTATCTTTCTATATATCTACTTATCAATATATCTATCTATTTATATATCTATCTATCTATCTATATATCCACCTATCTATATATATATCTATCTAGCTTTCTGTCTGTCTATCTATCTATCTATCAATCTTATTTTGCATCTATCTAAGTATATTTCTATCTATCTATCTATCCATCCATCTATCTATCTATCTATCTCTCTATCTATCTATCTATCTATCTATCTATCTATTTATCCATCTAGGTAGCTATCTATCTATCCATCTATCTATCTATCTATCAATCTACCAATACATCTATCTATTTACCTATCTATCTAATTATCTAACGATCTATTTATCTATCGATCTATCTATATATATATATTTATCTGTCTATCTAGCGATCTATCCATCTATCTCTCTATCTATATATCTATCTACTTAACAATATATCTATCTATTTATCTATCTATCTATCTATCTATCTATCTATTTATCTATCTATCTAGCTCTCCATCAATCCATCCGTACACCTTTCTATCTATCTATTTATCTATCTATCAATCTATCTATATATTGATCTATCTATCTAGCTATCTATCCACCTATATAACTATCTAACTGTCTTTCTATCTATCTATCTAACTATCACTCTCTCTCTCCCTCTCTCTATCTATCTATATATCAATCTATCTGTCTGTCTTTCTATCTATCTATCATCTATCTATCTATCTATCTATCTATCTGTCTATCTATCTATCTACTATCTAGCTATCTATTTGTCTATCTATCTATCTTTGTATCTATGTGCCTATCTATCCATCAGTCTGACTGCCTGTCCGTCTATCTATCTATC
>NC_092718.1:108515571-108518071 GCF_047496885.1 Scyliorhinus torazame | reverse complement strand
TCTCTCTATCTATCTATATATCAATGTATAGGTCTGTCTTTCTATCTATCTATCAATCTATCTCTCTATCTATCTACTATCTATCTATCTATTTGTCTATCTATCTTTGTATCTATCTGCCTATCTAGCCATCAATCTGACTGTCTGTTAGTCTATTTATCTATCTATCTATCTCTCTCTCTCTCCCACTCTCTATCTGGCTATCTATCTATCCACCTATTTATCTAACTATCTATCTAACTATCCATCTGTCTATCTACTATCTATCTATTTGTCTGTCTATCTATCTAACTATATACTTATCTATCCATCTATCTATCCATCTATCTAACTATCCATCTATCTATCTATCTATCTACCTACATATCTATCTGACTATCTGTCTATGTATCTATCTATTTATCTCTCGATCTATCTGTCTGTCTGTCCGTCTGTCTATCTATTTATCAATCTATCTATGTATCCATCTATCTATATAACTATCTATCTATCTCAACATCTATCTATCTATCTATCTATCTATTTATCTGTCTATCGGTGTACTTATCTATCTATCTATCTATTTATTTATCTAGCTCTCAATCAATCAAACTACTTGTCTCTCTCTCTATCTAAGTATCTATCTCTCTATCTATCTATATTTCAATCTATCTGTGTAACTATCCATCTATTTCTCTATCTAACTATCGATCTATATATATAACTTTCTATCTGTCTATCTATCTATCCAAGTATCTATCTATCTACCAATCTGTCAATCTACCTATCTATCTATCTGCATATCAATCTATTTATCTATCTATCTAACTCTCCATCCATCCAGCCATACATCTTTCTACGTACCTATCTATCTCTCTCTCTCTCTCTCTCTCCCTATCTCTATCTATCTATCTATCGATCTATCTTTCTATCTATCTATATATCATCTATCTATCTACCTATCTATGTATCTATCTTTCTATGTTTCTATCTATCTATATATCATCTATCTATCTACCTATCTATGTATCTATCTTTCTATGTTTCTATCTATCTATCTATCCATCTACTATCTATCTATCTATCAATTTATCTATCTATTAATCTATCTATCTATCTATCTGTCTAGCTATCTAGCTATCTACCTATGTATTAAGCAGTCAATCTGTACATCTATCTATCTTTTTATATATCTATCTATCCATCTATCTATCTATCTATCTAGTAATCTATCTATCTATCTATCTATCTGTCTAGCTATCTAGCTATCTACCTATCTATTAATCAGTCAATCGGTACATCTATCTATCTTTTTATATATCTATCTATCAATCTGTCTATCTACCTACCTACCAATCTATCTATCTATCTACCTATCTATCTATCTATCTACCTATCTATGTATCTATCTTTCTATGTTTCTATCTATCTGTGTAACTATCCATCTATTTCTCTATCTAACTATCGATCTATATATATAACTTTCTATCTGTCTATCTATCTATCCAAGTATCTATCTATCTACCAATCTGTCAATCTACCTATCTATCTATCTGCATATCAATCTATTTATCTATCTATCAACTCTCCATCCATCCAGCCATACATCTTTCTACGTACCTATCTATCTCTCTCTCTCTCTCTCCCTATCTCTATCTATCTATCTATCGATCTATCTTTCTATCTATCTATATATCATCTATCTATCTACCTATCTATGTATCTCTCTTTCTATGTTTCTATCTATCTATCCATCTACTATCTATCTATCTATCAATTTATCTATCTATGAATCTATCTATCTATCTATCTGTCTAGCTATCTAGCTATCTACCTATCTATTAAGCAGTCAATCTGTACATCTATCTATCTTTTTATATATCTATCTATCCATCTATCTATCTATCTATGGAGTAATCTATCTACCTATCTATCTATCTATCTACCTATCTATGTATCTATCTTTCTATGTTTCTATCTATCTGTGTAACTATCCATCTATTTCTCTATCTAACTATCGATCTATATATATAACTTTCTATCTGTCTATCTATCTATCCAAGTATCTATCTATCTACCAATCTGTCAATCTACCTATCTATCTATCTGCATATCAATCTATTTATCTATCTATCAACTCTCCATCCATCCAGCCATACATCTTTCTACGTACCTATCTATCTCTCTCTCTCTCTCTCCCTATCTCTATCTATCTATCTATCGATCTATCTTTCTATCTATCTATATATCATCTATCTATCTACCTATCTATGTATCTCTCTTTCTATGTTTCTATCTATCTATCCATCTACTATCTATCTATCTATCAATTTATCTATCTATGAATCTATCTATCTATCTATCTGTCTAGCTATCTAGCTATCTACCTATCTATTAAGCAGTCAATCTGTACATCTATCTATCTTTTTATATATCTATCTATCCATCTATCTATCTATCTATGGAGTAATCTATATATCTATCTATCTGTCTAGCTATCTAGCTATCTACCTATCTATTA
>NC_092718.1:108470571-108510571 GCF_047496885.1 Scyliorhinus torazame | reverse complement strand
ATTAGCCCTTCCAAAATGCATTACCTCACATTTGTCCAGGTTAAACTCCATCTGCCATCTCTCCGCCCAAGTCTCCAGACAATCTAAATCCTGCTGTATCCTCAGACAGTCCTCATCGCTATCCGCAATTCCACCAACCTTTGTGTCGTCTGCAAACTTACTAATCAGACCAGTTACATTTTCCTCCAAATAATTTATATATACTACAAAGAGCAAAGGTCCCAGCACTGATCCCTGTGGAACACCACTGGTCACAGCCCTCCAATTAGAAAAGCATCCCTCCATTGCTACTCTCTGCCTTCTATGGCCTAGCCAGTTCTGTATCCACCTTGCCAGTTCACCCCTGATCCCGTGTGACTTCACCTTTTGTACTAGTCTACCATGAGGGACCTTGTCAAAGGCCTTACTGAAGTCCATATAGACAACATCTACTGCCCTACCTGCATCAATCATCTTAGTGACCTCCTCGAAAAACTCTATCAAGTTAGTGAGACACGACCTCCCCTTCACAAAACCGTGCTGCCTCTCACTAATACGTCCATTTGCTTCCAAATGGGAGTAGATCCTGTCTCGAAGAATTCTCTCCAGTAATTTCCCTACCACTGAAGTAAGGCTCACCGGCCTGTAGTTCCCGGGATTATCCCTGCCACCCTTCTTAAACAGAGGAACAACATTGGCTATTCTCCAGTCCTCCGGGACATCCCCTGAAGACAGCGAGGATCCAAAGATTTCTGTCAAGGCCTCAGCAATTTCCTCTCCAGCCTCCTTCAGTATTCTGGGGTAGATCCCATCCGGCCCTGGGGACTTATCTACCTTAATATTTTTTAAGACACCCAACACCTCGTCTTTTTGGATCACAATGTGACCCAGGCTATCTACACCCCCTTCTCCAGACTCAACATCTACCAATTCCTTCTCTTTGGTGAATACTGATGCAAAGTATTCATTTAGTACCTCGCCCATTTCCTCTGGCTCCACACATAGATTCCCTTGCCTATCCTTCAGTGGGCCAACCCTTTCCCTGGCTACCCTCTTGCTTTTTATGTAAGTGTAAAAAGCCTTGGGATTTTCCTTAACCCTATTTGCCAATGACTTTTCATGACCCCTTCTAGCCCTCCTGACTCCCTGCTTAAGTTCCTTCCTACTTTCCTTATATGCCACACAGGCTTCGTCTGTTCCCAGCCTTTTAGCCCTGACAAATGCCTCCTTTTTCTTTTTGACGAGGCCTACAATATCATTCGTCATCCAAGGTTCCCGAAAATTGCCGTATTTGTCTTTCTTCCTCACAGGAACATGCCTGTCCTGTATTCCTATCAACTGACACTTGAAAGCCTCCCACATGTCAGATGTTGATTTGCCCTCAAACATCCGCCCCCAATCTATGCTCTTCAGTTCCCGCCTAATATTGTTATAATTAGCCTTCCCCCAATTTAGCACATTCATCCTCGGACCACTCTTATCCTTGTCCACCAGTACTTTAAAACTTACTGAATTGTGGTCACTGTTACCGAAATGCTCCCCTACTGAAACATCTACCACCTGGCCGGGCTCATTCCCCAATACCAGGTCCAGTACCGCCTCTTCCCTAGTTGGACTGTTTACATATTGTTTTAAGAAGCCCTCCTGGATGCTCCTTACAAACTCTGCCCCGTCTAAGCCCCTGGCACTAAGTGAGTCCCAGTCAATATTGGGGAAGTTGAAGTCTCCCATCACCACAACCCTGTTGTTTTTACTCTTTTCCAAAATCTGTCTACCTATCTGCTCCTCTATCTCCCGCTGGCTGTTGGGAGGCCTGTAGTATACCCCCAACATTGTGACTGCACCCTTCTTATTCCTGATCTCTACCCATATAGCCTCACTGCCCTCTGAGGTGTCCTCTCGCTGTATAGCTGTGATACTCTCCTGAACAAGTAGCGCAACTCCGCCTCCCCTTTTACATCCCCCTCTATCTATCAGCATATCAATCTATTATCTATCTATCTAACTCTCCATCCAGCCATACATTTTTCTACGTACCTATCTATCTATCTCTCTTTCTCTCTCTCTCTCTCCCTCTCTCTCTCTATCTATCTATCTATCCATCTATCCATCTATCTATCTATCTATATATATATCTATTAATCTATCTAACTATCTATCTGTCTAGCTATCCTGCTATCTACCTATCCATTAAGCAGTCAATCTGTACATCTATCTATCTTTTTATATATCTATCTATCCATCTATCTATCTATCTATCTATCAATTTATCTGTCTAGCTATCTAGCTATCTATTAATCAGTCAATCTGTACATCTATCTATATTTTTATATATCTATCTTTCAATCTGTCTATCTACCTACCTACCAATCTATCTATCTATCTTCCTATCTATCTATCTATCTATCTTTCTATCTATCTATCTATATATATTTCTATCTTCCTATCTATTTGTCTACCTATCTATCTATCTAGTTATCTATCTATCTATCTAGCTATGCATCTATCTATCTATTTAGCTATCTATCTATCTATCAATTAAACGACCTCTCTCTCTCGCTCTCTAATTATTTATATCTCTATCTATCTATCGATCTATCTATCTGTCTATCTATCTGTGTAACTATCTATCTGTTTACCTATCTACCTATCTATCTATCTATCTATCTATCTATATATATATCTTTCTATCTGTCTATCTATCTGTCCAAGTATCTATCTATCTGGCAATCAATCTGTCTATCTATCAATCTGTCTATCTAACTACATACCAATCTATCTACCAATCTATCTATCTATCTATCTATCTATCCAACTATCTACCTATCTATCTATCTATCTATCTTTTTCTCTATCTATCTATATATCTATCGATTACACAATCAATCAATCTTTCTGTCTCAATCTAACAAATTATCTATCTATCTGTCTATCTATCTATCGATCTATCTATCTATCTCTCTGTCTAACTATCTATCTCGCTAGCTAATTATCTATCTCTCTATCTATCTATCTATCTGTCTATCTATCTGTGAATCTATGTATCTACCGAGCAATCTATCTCTCATTCTATCTACCGTTCCATCTGTCTGCCTATCTATCTATCTTCCTATATATATTCAGCTATCCAACTGTCCATCTATCCATTTGCACGTCTATCCATCCATTTGCCTATCTATCTATCCATCTATCTATCTCTCTATCTATCTATCTATCTATCGATATATCTATGTTTATGTCTATCTATCTGTCTATCTATCTATCTACCTATCGATAAAAATATCTTTCTATCTGTCTAACTATCTGTCTAGTTACCTATCTATCTGGCAATCAATCTGTCTATCTATCAATCTGTCTATCTATCTACCTACCAATCTATCTATCTATCTACCTATCTATCTCTCTATCTATCTATATATCTATCTGTCTAACAATCAATCAGTCTACCTGTCTCTCTATCTATCTAATTATCTCTCTCTCTATCTATCTATCAATCTATCTATCTGTCAATCTATCTATCAATCTATCGATCTATCTATCAATCGATCTCTCTATCTATCTATCGTTCTATCTGTCCGTCTACCTACCTTCCTATATATATCAAACTATCCAAATATCCATCTATCCATCTGCATATCTATCCATTTATCTATCTATCTTTCTATCTATCTATCTATCCATCTATATATCTAAGTTTCTGTCTATCTATCTGTCTTCCTATATAAATCAACCTATCCAACTGTCCATCTATCCATTTGCCTATCTATCTATCTATCCATCTATCTGTCGAGCTATCTGTCTATCTACCTATCGATTTTTCAATCGATCTGTACATCTATCTATTTATCTATCTATCTATCTATCTGTGTATCTATATATCAAATTATCTATCTATTTATCTTTCTAACTATCGGGCAATCAATCTCTTTGTCTATCAATCTGTCTATCTACCTATCTATATATCTATCTATCTATCTATCAATCAATCAATCTACCTGTTTTACTCGATATCTTATTATCTATTTCACTATCTATCTGTCTGTCTATCAATCTATCTGTGTAACTATCTATCTATTTATCTCTCTATCTATATATATATATATATATCTGTCTATCTATCTATACAATTATCTATATATCAATCCGTCTATCTATCTATCTATCTCTCTATCTATATATCTATCTATCTAACAATCTATCTATATCTATCCATCTTACAAGATATCTATCGATCTGTCGCTCCACCTATCTATCTATCTGTCCAACTATCTTTCTATCTATTTATCTTTCTATCTATATATCTAACTATTTATCTATCTATCAATCTATATATCTATCTATCTAACAATCAAGCAATCTACCTGTCTCTATCAATCTATTTATCTATCTATCTATATATATATCTTTCTATCTGTCTATCAATCTATCAAGTTATCTATCTATCTATCTATCTATCTATCTATCTATCAATCTATCTATCTATCTCTCTATCTATCTCTATATCTATCTATCTAGCAATCAATCAATCTACCTGTCTCTCTTTGTATCTAATTATCTATCCCTCTATCTATCTAACTATCTATCTATCTATCTCTCTATCTATCTGTCAATCTATATTTCTATCAATCAATCTCCTAATCTATCTATCCTTCTATCTGTCTGCCTATGTATCTTCCTATATATATCAATCTATCCAACTATCCATCTATCCATCTGCATATCTATCCATTTATCTATCTATCTATCTATCTATCCATCTATATATATATATATATATATATATATATATATATCCAACAATCGGTCTATCTACCTATTTATATATCAGTCAATCTATGCATCTATCTATCTATCTATATATATATATTTCTGTCCATCAATTGGGCAGCACGGTAGCATTGTGGATAGCACAATTGCTTCACAGCTCCAGGGTCGTAGGTTCGATTCCGGCTTCTGTTACTGTCTGTGTGGAGTCTGCACATCCTCCCCGTGTGTGCGTGGGTTTCCTCCGGGTGCTCCGGTTTCCTCCCACAGTCCAAAGATGTGCAGCTTAGGTGGATTGGCCATGATAAATTGCCCTTCGTGTCCCAAATTGCCCTTCGTGTTGGGTGGGGTTACTGGGTTATGGGGATAGGGTGGAGGTGTTGACCTTGGGTAGTGTGCTCTTTCCAAGAGCCGGTGCAGACTCGACGGGCCGAATGGCCTCCTTCTGCACTGTAAATTCTATGATAATCTATGAATCAATGTATCTATCTATCCATCTCTCTATCTATCTAGCAATCAGTCTGTTTATCTATCAATCTGTCTATCTACCTATCTCCATATCTATCTATCTATGTATCTAACTCTATATCTATCTAACAATCAATCAATCTACCTGTCTCTCTATCTATCTAATTATCTATCTGTCTATCTATCTATCTATCTATCTGTCAATCTATCTTTTTATCAATCAATCTCCTAATCTGTCTATCGTTCTATCTGTCTGTCTATCTATCTTCCTATGTATATCAACCTATCCAACTATCCATCTATCCATCTGCATATCTATCCATCTATCTATCTATCTATCTATCCATCTATATATATATACATATATATATATATATATATATATATCGATCGATCTATCTACCTATCTATTTATCAGTCAATCTATGCATCTACCTATCTATCTCTCTATCGATCTATATATCTATCTAACAATCAATCAGTCTGCCTGTCTCTCTATCTATCTAATTAACTATCTCTCTATCGATCTATATATATATATATCTCAATCTATCTATCGCTCTATCTGTCCGTCTATCTACCATCCAATATATATCAACCTATTTAAACTATCCATCTGCATATCAATCAATTTATCTATCTATTTATCTATCTACCTATCTATGTACATATCTACCTACCTATCTCTCTATCTATTGATCTATCAATCTATCTATCTATTTATCTATCTATCTATCTGTCAATACATAAATCTATTTATCTATATATTTATCTATTTAACAACCAATCAATCTACCTGTCTCAATCGATCAAATTATCTATCTGTCTATCTATCTATCTATCTTTCTATCTATCTATCTATCTATCTATCTATCTATCTATCTATCTATCTATCTGTCTACCTATCTATCTATCTATCTCTCTATTTATCTATCTACAGATCTATTTATCTCTCAATCTAATTATCTATCTCTCTATCTATCTATCTATCTATCTGTCTGTCTATCCATCTATCTATCTATCTACCTATTTGTCTATTTATCTATCTTTCTATATGTCTATCTATTTATCCTTCTATCTGTCTATCTATCTACCCAATTCTCTTTCTATTGATCTATCTATCTATCGGTCAGTCAAATCTGTTTATCTATCAATATGTCGATCTACCTATTTACCTATCTATCTAGCTATTTATCTATCTATCTATTAATTTATCTATCTATCTACCTATCTATCAATCAATCAATCTACCTGTTTCTCTCTCTATCTAATTATGTATTTCTCTATCTATCTATCTGCCTGTCTATCAATCTATCTGTGTAACTATCTATCTATCTACATATCTATTAATCAGTCAATCTGTACATCTATCTATCTATTTATCTATCGAACTATCTAGCTATCTATATATCAATCAATCAATCTATCTATCTATGTATCTATCTTTCTATTTATCAATCTGTCTATCTCTCTATCTATCTATCTACCTATCTATTTATCTGTCAAACTATACATCAATCTATTTATCTATCTATCTCTATATATTTCTATCTGTCTATCTATCCAATTATCTATCTATCTATCTAACAATCAATCTGTCTATCTAAAAATATATCTAGCTATCTACCTATCTAGCTATCTATCTATCTAATTATCTAACAACCAATCTATCTATCCGACTGTCTATCTATATATCTCTCAATCTATCTATCGTTCTAGCTGTCTGTCTGTCTATATATCTTTTGATAGATACCAACCTATCCAACTGTCCATCTATCCATCTGCATGCCTATCCATCTATCTATCTGTCTATCTATCTATCTATATATATGTATATATATCTTCTATCTATCTATCTATCTATCTATCTATCTGTCTAACTATCTATCCATCTATCTACCTATTTATTAATCTGTCAATCTGTTAATCTATCTGTCTATTTATCTATCTATCTTTCTATCTATCTATCGATCAATCTATCTATCTATCTATCTATCAATCTATCTAGCTACCTACCTTTCTAGCTATATAACTATCAAATTATCTACCTACCTATCTATCTATCCAACTGTCCATCTATCTATCTCTCAATCTATCTATCAACAAAGAACAAAGAACAAAGAAATGTACAGCACAGGAACAGGCCCTTCGGCCCTCCAAGCCCGTGCCGACCATACTGCCCGACTAAACTACAATCATCTACACTTCCTGGGTCCGTATCCTTCTATTCCCATCCTATTCATATATTTGTCAAGATGCCCCTTAAATGTCCCTATCGTCCCTGCTTCCACTACCTCCTCCGGTAGTGAGTTCCAGGCACCCAGTACCCTCTGCGTAAAAAACTTGCCTCGTACATCTACTCTAAACCTGGCCCCTCTCACCTTAAACCTATGCCCCCTAGTAATTGACCCCTCTACCCTGGGGAAAAGCCTCTGACTATCCACTCTGTCTATGCCGCTCATAATTTTGTATACCTCTATCAGGTCGCCCCTCAACCTCCTTCGTTCCAGTGAGAACAAACCGAGTTTATTCAATCGCTCCTCATAGCTTATGCCCTCCATACCAGGCAACATTCTGGTAAATCTCTTCTGCACCCTCTCTAAAGCCTCCACATCCTTCTGGTAGTGTGGCGACCAGAATTGAACACTATACTCCAAGTGTGGCCTAACTAAGGTTCTATACAGCTGCAACTTGACTTGCCAATTCTTATACTCAATGCCCCGGGCAATGAAGGCAAGCATGCCGTATGCCTTCTTGACTACCTTCTCCACCTGTGTTGCCCCTTTCAATGACCTGTGGACCTGTACTCCTAGATCTCTTTGACTTTCAATACTCTTGAGGGTTCTACCATTCACTGTATATTCCCTACCTGCATTAGCCCTTCGAAAATGCATTACCTCACATTTGTCCGGATTAAACTCCATCTGCCATCTCTCCGCCCAAGTCTCCAGACAATCTAAATCCTGCTGTATCCTCAGACAGTATTCATCGCTATCCGCAATTCCACCAACCTTTGTGTCGTCTGCAAACTTACTAATCAGACCAGTTACATTTTCCTCCAAATCATTTATATATACTACAAAGATCAAAGGTCCCAGCACTGATCCCTGTGGAACACCACTGGTCACAGCCCTCCAATTAGAAAAGCATCCCTCCATTGCTACCCTCTGCCTTCTATGGCCTAGCCAGTTCTGTATCCACCTTGCCAGTTCACCCCTGATCCCGTGTGACTTCACCTTTTGTACTAGTCTACCATGAAGGACCTTGTCAAAGGCCTTACTGAAGTCCATATAGACAACATCTACTGCCCTACCTGCATCAATCATCTTAGTGACCTCCTCGAAAAACTCTATCAAGTTAGTGAGACACGACCTCCCTCCCCTTCACAAAACCGTGCTGCCTATCGTTCTATCTGTCTATCTATCTATCTATCTATATATCTATCTAACTATCTATCTTCTATTTATCAGTATATCTTTCCTCCTGTCCATCTGTCTATCTATCTACCTACCTTATCTTCTATGTATCAATACATCTGTCCCAAACACTTTATCAATTTCTCTTTCTTCCTATCTATATCTATCTATCTATCTATCTATCTATCTGTCTCTCTATCTATCTATCTATCTATCTCTCTATCTGTCCAACTATCTATCTATCTATCTATCTATCTATCTACCTATCTATCTATCTATCTATCTATCTAACTATCTATCTATCTATCTATCTATATATCTATCTATCTATCTATCTATCTATCTATCTATCTATCTATCTATCTATCTATCTATCTATCTGTCTATCTATCAATCTATCTAGCTATCTACCTTTCTAGCTATCTAACTGTCTACTTATCTACCTATCTATCTATCTATCCATCTGTCCATCTATCTATCTCTCAATCTATCTATCGTCTATCTGTCTGTCTATCTATCTATCTTTTGATACATATCAACCTATTCAACTGTCTATCTATCCATCTGCATGCATATTCATCTATCTATCTGTCTATCTATCTATCTATCTATCGTCTATTTATCAGTATATCTTTCCTCCTGTCCTTCTGTCTATCTACCTACCTACCTTATTTTCTATGTATCAATACATCTGTCCCAAACACTTTATCAATTTCTCTGTCTTGCTATCTATATCTATCTATCTATCTATCTATCTATCTATTTATCCATCTATCTATCTATCTATCTATCTATCTACCTATCTATATATCAATCAAACTACTTGTCTCTCTCACTATCTAATTATTTATCTCTCTATCTATCTATCTATCTATCTATCTATCTATCTATCTATCTATCTGTCTATCTATCTGTGTAACTATCTATCTGTTTACCTATCTATCTATATATATTTATATCTGTCTATCTATCTGTCCAATTATCTATCTATCTATCTGGCAATCAATCTGTCTATCTATCAATCTGTCTATCTACCGATCTACCTATCTATCTATCTAGTTATCTATCTATCTATCTGTCAATCTTTCTGACTATGTATATATCTATCTATCTATCTATCTTTCTATCTATCTATCAATCAAACTACCTCTCTCCCACTCTATCTAATTATCTATCTTTCTATCTATCTATTTATCTATCTGTCTAACGTTCAATCTATCTGTGAAACTATCTATCTGTTTATCTATCTACCTATCTATATATCTATCTATCTCTCTATCTATCTATATAACTATCAATCTAACAATCAATCAACCTACCTGTCTATCTATCTAATTATATATCTCTCTATTTAACTATCTATCCAGGTATCTATCTGTCAATCAATCTATCTAGCAATCTATATATCTAACTATCTATCTATCTATCAATCTATCTCTCAATCTATCTATCATTCTATCTGTCCGTCTATCTACCGTCCTATATATATATCAACCTATCCAACTATCCAGCTATCCATCTGCACATCTATCCATCTATCTACCTATCCAATTATCTAACCATCTATCCCTCTATCTATCTGGCAATCAATCTGTATATCTCACAGTATGTCTATCTACCTATCTACCTTTCTATCTAGCGCCCAATCTATCTATCTATTTATCTATCTGTCTTTCAATCAAACTACCTCTCTCCCTCTCTATCTAATTATCTATTTTTCTATCTATCTATCTATCTATCTGTCCATCCAACTATCTCTCAATCTATCTATCGTCTATCTGTCTGTCTATTTATCTTTCGATATATATCAACCTATTCAACTGTCTATTTACCCATCTGCATGCCTATTCATCTATCTATCTGTCTATCTATCTATCTATCTGCCTTCTATTTATCAGTATATCTTTCCTCCTGTCCATCTGTCTATCTACCTACCTACCATATCTTCTACGTATCAATACATCTGTCCCAAACACTTTATCAATTTATCTGTCTTCCTATCTATATCTACCTATCTATCTTTCTATCTATCTATCTATCTATCTATCTATCTATCTATCTATCTGTCTCTCTATCTATCTATCTATCTATCTATCTATCTATCTATCTATCTATCTATCTATCTATCTATCTATCTATCTCTCTCTCTATCTGCCCAACTATCTATCTATCTAGCTTTCTACCTATCTATCTATTTATCTACCTATCTATCTATATATCTATCTATCTATCTATCTATCTATCTATCTATCTATCTATCTATCTGTCTCTCTATTTATCTATCTATCTATCTATCTATCTATCTATCTATCTATCTCTCTATCTGTCCAACTATCTATCTATCTAGCTTTCTATCTATCTATTTATCTACCTATCTATCTATCTATCTATCTATCTATCTATATATCAATCAAACTACCTGTCTCTCTCACTATCTAATTATTTATCTCTCTATCTATCTATCTATCTATCTGTCTATCTATCTGTGTAACTATCTATCTGGTTACCTATCTACCCATCGATCTATATATCTTTCTATCTGTCTATCTATCTGTCCTATTATCTATCTATCTATCTGGCAATCAATCTGTCTATCTATCAATCTGTCTATCTACCTATCTACCTATCTATCTAGTTATCTATCTATCCAGCTGTCAATCTTTCTGTCCATGTATCTATCTATCTATTTATCTATCTATCTATCTATCAATCAAACTACCTCTCTCCCACTCTATCTAATTATCTATCTTTCTATCTATCTATCTATCTATCTATCTATCTGTCTAACGATCAATCTATCTGTGTAACTATCTATCTGTTTATCTATCTACCTATCTATATATCTATCTATCTCTCTATCCATCTATATATCTATCAATCTAACAGTCAACCAATCTACCTGTCTATCTATCTAATTATATATCTCTCTATTTAACTATCTATCTAGGTATCTATCTGTCAATCAATCTATCTATCAATCTATCTATCTATCTATCTATGAATCTATCGCTCAATCTATCTATCATTGTACCTGTCCGTCTTTCTACCGTCCTATATATATCAACCTACCCAACTATCCATCTATCCATCTGCACATCTATCCATCTATCTATCTATCTATCTGTCTATCTGTCTAACTATCGATATATATCTATCTATCTATTTATTTATCAGACAATCTATGCATCTATCTATCTATCTATATATATATATATATATATATGTCTGTCTATCTATCAATTTATTTTTCTATCTATCTATCTCTCTATCTATCTAGCAATCAATCTGGCTATCTATCAATCTGGCTATCTACATATCTACCTATCTATCTACCTATTTATCAATCTATCTATCTATTTATCAATCAATCTATCTATCTATCTATCTATCTATCTGTCTATCTATCTGTGTAACTATCTATCTGTTTACCTATCTACCCATCTATCTATATATCTTTATATCTGTCTATCTATCTGTCCAATTATCTATCTATCTATCTGGCAATCAATCCGTCTATCTATCAATCTGTCTATCTACCTAATTACCTATCTATCTATCTGGTTATCTATCTATCTATCTATCTATCTGTCAATCTTTCTGTCTATGTATCTATCTATCTATTTATCTATCTATCTATCTATCAATCAAACTACCTATCTCCCACTCTATCTAATTATCTATCTTTCTATCTATCTATCTACCTATCTATCTATCTATCTATCATTCTATCTATCTATCTATCTATCTATCTATCTATCTATCTATCTGTCTAACGATCAATATATCTGTGTAACTATCTATCTGTTTATCTATCTACCTATCTATCTATCTATCTATCTATATATCTATCAATTTAACAGTCAATCAATCTACCTGTCTATCTATCTAATTATATATCTCTCTATTTAACTATCTATCTCGGTATCTATCTGTCAATCTATCTATCTATCTATCTATCTATCTATCAATCTATCGCTCAATCTATCTATCATTCTACCTGTCCGTCTATCTACCGTGCTATATATATCAACCTATCCAACTATCCATCTATCCATCTGCACATCTATCCATCTATCTATCTGTCTATCTATCTATCTGTCTATCTATCTATATATATATATATATATATATATATATATATATATATATATATCGATCGATCTATCTACCTATTTATTTATCAGACAATCTATGCATCTATCTATCTATATATATATATATATGTCTGTCTATCTATCAATTTATTTTTCTATCTATCTATCTCTCTATCTATCTAGCAATCAATCTGGCTATCTATCAATCTGTCTATCTACCTATCTATCTATCGACCTACCTATTTATCAATCTATCTATCTATTTATCTATCAATCTATCAATCTATCTATCTATCTATATATCTATCTATCTATCTAACAATAAATCAATCTACCTGTCTCAATCTATTAAATTATCTATCTATCTATCTTTCTGTCTATCTATATATCTCTGAATCTATCTATCTATCTATATATCAATATATGTCTCAAACTATCTATCGTTTCATTTGTCTGTCTATCTATCTATCTTCATATATATATCAAACTATCCAACTGTCCATCTGTCCATCTGCATGTCTATCCATCCATTTGTCTATCTATCCATCCAATTATCTATCTACTAATCTGTCTATCTATCTATCTACCTATCTTTCTATCTCTCTCGCTATCTATCTATATATCTATCTATCGAACAATCAATCAATCTACCTATCTCTCTATCTTTCTTATTATCTATCTATCTATCTATTTATCTGTCTATCTATCCATCTGTCTATCTACCTACCTATCTTATTTTCTATGTAGCAGTACACCTGTCCTTACCACTCTATCAATTTATCTGACTTCCTATCTATATGTATCTATCTATCTGTGTAACTATCTATCTATCTATCGACCTACCTATCTAGTTATCAGTCAATCAATACATTATCTACTTATCTATCTGTCTATCGTTCTGTCTATGTATCACTCTATCTATTTATCTATCTATCTATCCATCTCTCAATCTATCTATCTATCAATCTGTGTAACTATCTATCAATCTAACTACCTATCTATTTATCAGTCAATCTATACATCTAACTATTTATCTATCTATCTATCTATCTATCTATCTATCTATGTATCTATCTATCTATCTATCTATATATATATTTTTCTATCTACCTATCCAATAATCTATCTATTTATTTCTCTATCTATCTGGCAATCAATCTGTATATCTATCAATCTGTCTATCTACCATTCTACCTATCCATCTCTCTATCTATCAATCAATAAATCTACCTGTGTCTCTCTCTATCTAATTATCTATCTATCTATCTATCAATCTACCTGTGTAACTATCTATCTATTTATCTATTTATATATATATATATATATATATATATATATATCTTTCGATCTGTCTATCTATCATTCCAATTATCTATCTATCTACCTATCTACCTACCTATCTATCTATCTATCTCTCTATCTATCTATCTATCTATATATATATATAAATAACAATCAATCTATCTACCTGTCTCTCTATCTAATTATCTATCTGTCAATCTATCTATCAATCTATCTCTCAACCTATCTATCGTTCTATCTGTCTGTCTATCTATCTTCTTATATATGTCATCCTATCCAACTAACCACCTGCATATCTATCCATCTATCTATCTATCTATTAATCCATCTACCTACCTATCTATCTATATATATATGTCTATCTATCAATTTATCTATGTATCTAGCAATCAATCTGTATATCTATCAATCTGTCTATCTACCTATATATCTATCTATCTATCTCTCTATCTATCTAGCTACCAATCTAGCTATCTACATAACTATCTATCTATCGATCTATCTATCTATCTATATATCTATATATACATATATATATATATATCAATCAATCAATCTACCTGTCTCAATCTATGAAATTATTTATCTATCTATCTGTGTAACTATCTATCTATCTAACTATCTCCCTATCTGTTTGTCAGTCAATCTATACATTTATCTATTTATCTATCTATCTATCTATCTATCTTTTTATCTATCTATATATCTTTCTATCTGTCTATCTATCTAGCCAATTATCTATCTATTTATCAATCTATTTATCTGGCAATCAATCTGTCTATCTATCAATCAGTCTATCTACCTATCTACCTATCTATCTATCTATCTAACTATCTATCTATTTATCTATCTATCGATCTGTCTATCTATCAATAAATCTACCTGTCTCTCTCTCTGTCTAATTATCTATCTCTCTATCTATCTATCTATCTACCTATCTATTTATCTATCTATCTATCTATGTACCTTCCTATCAATATATCTATTTATCTATCTATCTATATGTATATCTATCTATCTATCTAACAATCAATCAATCTACCTGTTTCAAACTATCCAATGACCTATCTATCTACTAATCTGTCTATCTACCTATCTATCGAACTACCTATCTATCTATTTTTATATCTATCTATCTATCTATATATCGAATTGTCTATCTCTCTATCTATCTACCTATCTATCTATCTATCTATATATATATATATATATATATATATATATATATATATATATATATATCTGTCAATCTATCTATCAATCCATCTCTCAATCTATCTATCGTTCTATCTGTCTACCTATCCAACTATCCATCCATCCATCTGCATATCTATCCATCTATCTATCTATGCCTCTATATATATATCTGTCTATCTATCAATTTATCTATCTATCTATCTCGCAATCAATATGTCGATCTATCAATGTGTCTATCTACCTATCTACCTATCTATCTATCTATCTGTCTATCAATCCATCTATCTATCTATCTATACATATATCTATGTTTCTGTCTATATATCTGTCTATCTATCTGTCTCTCTATCTATCTCTCTATCTATCAGGCAAACAATATGTCTATCTATCAATCTGCCTATCTACCTATCTATCTATCTAGTTATCTATCTATATATCTATCTATCTATCTATCTATCTATGCATCTATCTATCTATCTATTTATCTATCTATCTATCTATCTATTTATCTATCTATCTATCCATCTATCTATCTATCTATCTAACAATCTTTTAATCTATCTATCTATTGCTCTCCCTCTCCCTCTCTCTATCTATCTATAAATCCATCTATCAATCTATCTCTCTCTCTCTCTCTCTCTATCTAACTGTCTATCTATCTATCTAATTATCGATCTATCTATCAATCTATCTGTGTAACTATCTATCTTTTTATCTACTTATCTGTATTTCAATCTATATATATTTATGTTTCTACCTGTCTATCTATCTATCCAATTGGCTATCTATCTACCAATCTGTCTATCTACCTATCTATCTATCTATCTATCTATCTATCTATCTATCCTCCTATCTATCTATCTATCTATCTATCTATCTATTTATCTATCTACATATCTATCGATCTATCTATCTCACTTTCTATCTAATTACCTATCTCTCCCTATCTATCTGTCTCATCATCTATCTATGAATCTATCTATCTATCTAACAATCTATCTCTCAATCTATCTATCGTTCAGTCTGTCTGTCTATGTATCTATCATCCTATATATATCAGCCTATCCAATTGTCCATCTATCCATCTGCATGTCTATCCATCCATTTCTCTCCCTATCTATCTATCTATCCGTCTATCTATTAATCTATCTGTGTAACTATCTATCTATCTATCTATCTATCTATCTATCTATCTATGTACATATGTATCTTTCGACCTGTCCATCTACTTATCCAATTATCTATCTCTGTACAAATCGGTCTGTCTACCAATCTACCTATCTATCTATCTATCTACCTATCTATCTATCCATCTATCTGTCTCTCTATCAATCAATCTGTCTCTCAAATTACCTATCTATCTATCTACCTATATATCTATCTCTCTCTCTCTATCTAATTATCTATCTTTCTGTCTATCTATCTGTCTAGATATCGATCTATCTACCTATATATTTATCAGTCAATCTGTACATCTATCTATCTATTCATCTCTCTATCTACCTGGCTATCAATCTGTCTATCTATCAATCTGTCTATCTACCTATCAAGCTATCTATCTATCTAGCTATCTATCTGTCTATCTATTTATCTATCCATCTATCTATCTATCAACCAAGCAATCTACCTGTCTCTCTCTCTATCTAATTATCTATCTATCTATCAATCTATCTGTGTAACTATCTATATTTTTATCTATCTATCTATATTTCAATCTATATATATTTCTCTTTCTAGCTGTCTATCCATCTATCCAATTAGCTATCTATCTACAAATCTGTCTATCTACCTCTCTACCTACCTATCTATCTATTTATCTATCTATCCATCTAACTATCTATCTATCTCTCTACCTATCTATGTATCTGTCTATCTAACAATCAATCAATCTACCTGTCTCTCTATCTATCTAATTATCTATGTCTCTCGATCTATCTGTCTCACCATATATCTAACAATCTATCTCCCAATATATCTATCGTTCAATCTGTCTGTCTATGTATCTATCTTCCTATATATAATCAGCCTATCCAACTGTCCATCTATCCATCTGCATGTCTATCCATCCATTTTTCTATCTACCTATCTATCTATCTACCTATATGTGTATCTATCTATCTATCTATCTATCTATCTATCTATCTATCTATCTGTCTATCTATCTACCTATCTATTTATCAGTCAATCTATACATCTATCTATCTATCTATCTATCTATCTATCTATATATCTTTCTATCTGTCTATCTATCTATCCTATGATCTATCTATTTATAACTCTATCTATCTGGCAATCAATCTGTCTGTCTACCTATCTATCTATCTATCAAACACACAATCTACCTGTGCCTCTCTATGTCTAATTATCTATCTCTCTATCTATCTATCTGTCTATCTAATAATCTATCTGTGTAACTATATATCTATTTTTCTATCTACCCATGTACATATATAGCCTTAGATCTGTCCATCTATCTATCCAATTATCTATCTATCTACAAATCTGTCTGTCTACCTATCTAGCTATCTATCTATCTACCTATCTATCCATCTATCCATCTATCCATCTATCTATCTATCTATCTATCTATCTATCTATCTGTGTAACTATCTATCTATCTACTATCTATTTATCAGTCCATCTATACATCTATCTATTTATCTATCTATCTATCAATCAATCTATCTATCTATATATCTTTCTATCTGTCTATCTATCTATCCAATTATCTATCTTTTTATCACTCTATCTATCCGGCAATCAATCTGTCTATCAATCTGTCTATCTACCTATCTATCTATCGAGCTATCTATCTCTCTCTCTATCTATCTATCTATCTATTTATCTATCTATCTATTTTATATCTATCAATCAATCACTCTACCTCTTTCTCTCTCTCTATCTACTTATCTATCTCTCTATCTATCTATCTATCTATCTGTTAATCTATCTGTGTAACTATCTATCTATTTATCTATCTATCTATGTACATATATATATTTCGATCTGTCCATCCATCTATCCAATTATCTATCTATCTACAAAGCGGTCTATCTACCTATCTACCTATCTTTCTAACAATCAATAAACCTACCTGTCTCTCTATCTATCTAATTATCTATCTATCTATCTATCTATCTATATGTCACTCTATCTATCAATCAAACTATCTCTCAATATATCCAACGTTCTATCTGTCTGTCTAACTATCTTCCTGTATATATCAACCTATCCAACTATCCATCTATCCAACTGCATATTTATCCATCTACATATTTATCTATCTATTTATCTACCTATCTAGATATATATCTATCTATCAATCGATCGATCTATCTACCTATCTATTTATTAGTATTTCTATGCATCTACCTAGCTATCTATCTATCTATCTATCTACCTATCTAGCTATCTATATATATATATACATCTGTCTATCTATCAATTTATCTATCTATCTATCTCTCTATCTATTTAGCAATCAATCTGTTTATCTATCAATCTGTCTATCTACCTCTCTATCTAGCTACCTCTCTATCTATCGATATATATATAACAATCAATCAATCTACCTGTCGCAATCAATTAAATAATCTATCTATCTATCTATCTATGTATCTATCTTACTATTTATCTATCTATCTCTCTATCTATCTATCTACCTATCTATTTATCAATCTATCTATTTATTAGTATTTCCATTGCATCTATCTATCTATCTGCCTATCTATCTATCTATATATATATATATATATCTGTCTATCTATCAATTTATCTATCTACCTATCTCTCCATCTATTTAGCAATCAATCTGTTTATCTATCAATCTGTCTATCGACCTATCTATCTAGCTACCTCTCTATCTATCGATATATATATATAACAATCAATCAATCTACCTGTCGCAATCAATTAAATACTCTATCTATCTATGTATCTATCTTACCATTTATCTATCTATCTCTCTATCTATCTATCTACCTATCTATGTATCAATCTATCTATACATCTATCTATTTATCTATCTATTTATCTGCCTATATATCTTTCTATCGCTCTATCTATCCAATTATCTATCTATCTTTCTATCTATCTGGCAATCAATCTGTCTATCTATCAATCTATCTGTCTGCCTATCTATCTATCTTTCTATATATATCGACCTATGCAACTGTCCATCTATCCATCTGCATGACTATCCATCTATATAACTGTCTATCTATCTATCTATATATCTGTATATATAGATCTGTCTAACTATCTATCTATCTAGCTATCGATTATTCAGTCAATCTGTTCATCTGTCTTTCTATTTATCTATCTAACTATCTATCTATCCATCTGTCTATCTACCTACTTATCTTCTATGTATCAATACACCTGTCTCTAAAACTCTACCAATTTCTCTGTCTTCCTATCTATATGTATCTATCAATGTATCTTTCTATCTATCTGACTACCTATCTATCTATGTATCTGTCTCTCTCTCTCTATCTATCTATCTATCTATCTATCTAACTAACAATCAATAAACCTACCTGTCTCTCTATCTATCTAATTATCTATCTCGCTATCTATCTATCTTTCTATCTGTCACTCTATCTACCAAGCAATCTATCTCTCAATATATCTATCGTTCTATCTGTCTGTCTAACTGTCTTCCTGTATATATCAACCTATCCAACTATCCAGCTATCCATCTGCATATTTATCCATCTACATATTTATCTATCTATATATCTATCTATCTAGCTAGATATATATCTATCTATATATCGATCGATCTATCTACCTATCTATTTATCAGTCATTCTATGCATCTATCCATATATCTATCTATATAGATATATGTCTATCTGTCAATTTATCTATCTATCTATCTCTCTATCTATTTAGCAATCAATCTGTTTATCTATCAATCTGTCTATCTACCTATCTAGCTATCTACCTCTCTATCTATCGATATATATATATATACACATATATAACAATCAATCAATCTACCTGTCGCAATCTATTAAATTATCTATATATCTATCTATCTATGTATCTATCGTACTATTTATCTATCTCTCTATCTCTCTATCTATCTATCTACCTATCTATTTATCATTATATCTATACATCTATCTATTTATCTATCTATTTGTCTGCCTATATGTCTTTCTATCTGTCTATCTATCTATCCAATTATCTATCTATCTCTCTATCTATCTGGCAATCAATCTGTCTATCTATCAATCTATATGTCTGCCTATCTATCTATCTTTCTATATATGTCTACCTATGCAACTGTCCATCTATCCATCTGCATGACTATCCATCTATCTAACTGTCTATCTATCTATCTATATATATATATATATATCTGTCTAACTATCTATCTATCGATTATTCAGTCAATCTGTATATCTGTCTTTCTATGTATCTATCTATCTAGCTATCTAACTATCTATCTATCCATCTGTCTATCTACCTACTTATCATCTCTGTATCAATACACCAGTCGCTAACACTCTATCAATTTCTCTGTCTTCCTATCTATATTTATCTATCTATTTATCTATCTATCTATCTGACAACCTTTCTATCTATCTATATATCTATCTATTCAATATTATATTTATCTATCTATCTATCTGTCTGGCAATCAAACTGTCTATCTATCAATCTATCAGTCTGTCTATCTATCTATCTTACTATATATATCAACCTATGCAACTGTCCATCGATCCATTTGCATGACTATCTATCTATCTATCTGTCTATCTATTTCTATCTATCTATCTATATATATATCTATCAATCAATCTATCTGTCTAAATACTTGTCTATCTATCTATCTACCTATCTATCAATCAGTCAATATGTACATCTATCTTTCTATTTATCTATCCATCTGTCTATCTACCTACTTATCTTATCTTCTATGTATCAATACACCTGTCGCTAACACTCTATCAATGTCTCTGTCTTCCTATCTATATCTATCTATTTATCTATCTATCTATCTGACTACCTACCTATCTATCTAGTCAACTATCTATCTATCTATCAGGCTACCTATCTATTTATCAGTCAATATGTTCCTCTATCTATCTATTTATCTATCTATCTATCCATCTATCTTTCTATTGATCAATCTATCTAACTATCTATGTATCTGTCTGTCTGTCTAACTATCTATCTATCAGTCTTCATATCTATTTATCAGTCAATCTGTGCATCTATCTATATATTTACCTATCAATCTATCTATCCATCTGTCTATCTAACAACCTATATTATCTTATATGTATCAATTCACCTGCCCCTAACACTCTATCAATTTCTCTGCCTTCCTATATATATCTAACAATCTATCTATCTATCTATCTGTCTATCTATCTATCTATATGTCTCTCTCTCTATCTATCTATCTCTCTTTCAATCCAACTATCTATCTATCTATATATCTAGCCATCTATCTATCTAACAATCAGGCCATCTACCTGTCTCTATCTATCTAATTATCTATCTATCTTTCTATTTATCTATCTATGTAACTATCTATCTATTTATCTATCTATCTATATATATATATATATCTTTATATCTGTCTATCTTTCTAGCCAATTATCTATCTATCTCTCTATCTATCTTGCAATCAATCTGCCTATCTATCAATCTGTCTAGCTACCTATCTGCCTATCTGTCTATCTATCTATCTTTCTATCTACCTACCTATTTATTTATCTATCTATCTTTCGATCGATCTACCAATCAATCAATCTACCTGTCTCTCTCTATATCTAAATATATATCTCTGTATCTATCTATCTATCTGTCTATGTATCTATCAATCTATCAATCTATCTAACTATCAATCTATCTCTAAATCTATCTATCGTTCTATCTGTATGTCTATCTATCTATCTTCCTACATATATCAACCTATCCAACTGTCCATCTATCCATCTGCATGTGTTTCCATCTGTTTGTCTATCTATCTATCTATCTATCTAACTATCTATCTATCTATATATCTATATCTATATATAGATATATATATATATATATATAAGTGTATCTATCTATCTATCTATCTATCTGTCAAACTATCTATCTATCTATCTACCTATATCTATTTATCAGTCAATCTGTGCATCTATCTATCTGTTTATCTACCTATCTATCTTTCTATCCCTCTATCCATATGTCCATCTACCGACTTATCTTATCTTCTGTGTATCAATATAGCTGTCCCTAACCCTCTTGCAATGTCTCTGTCTTCCTATCTATATCTATCTATCTATCTAGCTATCTATCTATCTGTCTATCTATCTATCTATCCAACTGTCTATCCAACTATCTAACGATCTATATGTCTATCTATCTATATATCAATCTATCTATCTATCTCTATATCAAGCTATCTATCTATCTTTTATCAATGTATCTATCGATCTACCTATCTATCTATCAATCAAT
This sequence comes from Scyliorhinus torazame, assembly GCF_047496885.1. Classification (NCBI taxonomy): domain Eukaryota; kingdom Metazoa; phylum Chordata; class Chondrichthyes; order Carcharhiniformes; family Scyliorhinidae; genus Scyliorhinus; species Scyliorhinus torazame. Next base: position 108,487,881 of record NC_092718.1, on the reverse strand, counting down.
GTGTCTATCTTTCAATCTATCTATCTGTTATCAATATATATATCTATCTGTCTATCAATCAAGTGTCTATCTATCAATCTATCCATATATCTATCTATCTACATTTCTAGCTATCGATCTAGCTAACAAGCAATCAATCTGCCTGTCCGTCTGTCTATCTATCTATCTATTATCTATTTATCTATCTATCTAGCTATCTATCTATCTATCTATATATCTATCTAACTATATATCTATCTATTTATCTTTCGACCTATCTATCTATCAGTCATTCTATTTATCTATCTATTCGTCTGTCTATATACCTACCTATCTTATCTTCTATGTATTAATATTCCTTTCCCTTGTGTTCTCTCAGTTTCTCTGTCTACCTGTCTAAATCTATCTATCTATTTATCCAACAATCTATCTTTCTATCTATCTATCAATCAATCTATCTATCTATCTAACTACCTATCTATGTATTTATCTACCCCTATCTATCTAACTATCTGTTCATCTGCCTATCTACCTACCTATCTATCTTCTATTTATCAATCTTCCTGTTGCTAACTCTCTCTCAATTTCTATATCTTCCTATTTATATCTATCTATCGATATATCTATCTAACTATCTGCCTATCTATCTATCTATCTCTCTATCTATCCATCTATCCATCTATCCATCTATCTGTCTATCTGTCTATCTATCTGTCTATCTATCTATCTATCTAACTATCTATTTATCAATCGATCTATCTATCTCTCAACCTATCTATAGTTCTATCTGTCTGATTATCTGTCTAAACTCCTATCTATCTATCAGTCAATCTATTTATCTATCTATCTATTTATCTGTCTATCTACATAACTATCATATCTTCTATGTGTCAATATTCCTGTCAGTAGCGCTCCATCGGTTTCTCTGTCTTCGTAACTACATCAATCTATCTATCCAACTGTCTATCTTTCTATCGATCTATCTATCTATATATTTATCAACCCATCTATCTATGTAACTATCTATTCAACTGTCTATCTACAAACCTCTCTATCTTCTATGTATCAATCTTCCTGTCCCTAACTCTCTATCAATTTCTTTATCATCCTATTTATATCTATCTATCTATCTTCCTATCTATCTACATAGTTATCTATCCATCTACCTGTCTGTCTGTTTGTTTGTCCGTCTATCTATCTATCTATCTTTCAATCTATCTAGCCATCTTCCTATCTATCCATCTTTCTATGCATCTATCTATCTATTTACCTATCTATCTATCTATCTATCTATCTATCTGCCTATATATATATATATATATATATATATATATATCTTCTATCTATCAATATTACTTTCCCTGGCTATCTTTACGTATCTATTTATCTGTCTATCTATCAATCTATCCATCTTTCGAACTATCTATCAATCTATCTATCTATCTATCTATCTACCTATCTATCAGTCAATCTATTTATCTATCTAGCTATTCATCTGTCTATCAACCTACATATCTTATTTTCTATGTATGAATATTCCTGTCGTAGCGCGCTATCAATATTTCTGTCTTCCTATCGATATCTATCTATCTATCCACCTATCTATCTACCTATCTATCTGCCAATCTTTCGATCTATTGAACAATCTTATATCTATCAATATTCCTCTCTCTATCTAGCAATTTATCTATGTCCGTATCTATATCTATCTATTAATCTGTCTATCTATCCATCTAACTATTATCTGTCTATCTATCGATCCATCTATTTTTCCATCTATCTATTTTCATATCTATCTATCCATCTATCTATCTATCGAGCTTTCTATCTATCTGTGTATCTATCTATCTATATATCTATCTATCTAACTATCTATCTATCTATGTAGCTATCTCTCTATCTATCCAACCATATAATCAATCAATCTATCTATCTATCTACGTACCTAGCTATCTGTCTATCTATCCAACCATATAACCAATCTATCTATCGATCCATCTATCTATCTATCTACCGAAACATCTATTTGTCAATTTATCTATCTATATATCAATCTTCTATCTATCAATTTTCTTCTCTCTATCTGTCTATTTATCAATGTCCCTGACTATATCTATCTATTTATCTGTCTATCGATCAATCTAACTATCCATTTTCCCATCTATCTAGTTTCATATTTATCTATCTGTCTATCTATCTATCCATCTATCTATCCATCTAGCTATCTCTCAGTCTATCTATCTGTCAATCTATCTATCTATCTATCTATTCCCATCTATCTATACAACTATCTATCCATCTATATATAAACCTACCTATCTACCTTCTATATATCAATCTTCCTGGCCCTAAATCCCTATCAATGTCCCTGGTCTTCCTTTCTACATCTATCTATCTTTCTATCTATCTATCTCTCTACCTATCTATCAGTCAATCTATATATCTATCTATCTATTAATCTGTCTATCAACCTACATATCTTATCTTCTATGTATCAAAATTCCCGTCCTAGCATTCTATCAATTTCTCTGTCTTCCTATCTACATCTATCTATCCATCGATCCAACTATCTATCTTTCTTTCTTTTTTTTTTCTTTCTGTCTGTCTATCTATCTATCTATCTATCTATCTATCTATCTATCTATCTATCTATCTATCTATCTATCTATCTATCTATCTATCTATCTATCTATCTATCTATCTATCTATCTATCTATCTATCTATCTATCTATATATCTATCTTTCTATCTGTCTATCTATCTATCTATCCAGTTATCTGTTTATCTATCTACCTATCTATCTATCAGTCAATCTGTTTATCTATCTATTCATCTGTCTATCAACCTACATATCTTATCATCTATGTATCAATATTCCTGTCCTAGCGCTCTATCAATTTACCTGTCTTCCTATCTACATCTACCTGTCTATATATCTGTCTATCTATCTATCGATCGATCTACCTATATATCTATCCATCTATCTTTCTATCTATCTATCTGTCTATCTATATATCTCTCTATCTATCTATCTGTCTATCTATCAATCAATCTATCTATCTATCTATCTATCTATCTATCTACGTACCTACCTGTCTGTCTATCTATCCAACCATATAATCAATCTATCTATCTATCTATCTATCTATCGAAACATCTATTTGTCAATTTATATATCTATATATCAATCTTCTATCTATCAATTTTCTTCTCTCTATCTGTCTATTTATCAATGTCCTTGACAATATCTATCTCTTTATCTGTCTATCGATCAATCTAACTATCCATTTTCCCATTATTCTAGTTTCATATCTATCTATCCATCTATCTATCCATGTAGCTATCTCTCAGTCTATCTATCTGTCAATCTATCTATCTATCTATTCCCATCTATCTATACAACTATCTATCCATCTATATATAAACCTACCTATCTATCTTATATGTATCAATCTTCCTGGCCCTAAATTCCTATCAATTTCCCTGGTCTTCCTTTCTACATCTATCTATCTATCTATCTATCTTTCTAACTATCTATTTCTCTACCTATCTATCAGTCAATCTATATATCTATCTATCTATTAATCTGTCTATCAACCTACATATCTTATCTTCTATGTATCAAAATTCCCGTCCTAGCATTCTATCAATTTCTCTGTCTTCCTATCTACATATATATATCCATCTATCCAACTATCGATCTTTCTTTCTTTCTTTCTGTTTGTCTATCTATCTATCTATCCAGCTACCTGTTTATCTATCTACGTATCTATCTATCTATCAGTCAATCTATTTATCTATCTAACTATCCATCTATCAGTCAATCTATTTATCTATCTATTCATCTGTCTATCAACCTACATATCTTATCATCTATGTATCAATGTTCCTTTCCTAGCGCTCTATCAATTTATCTGTCTTCCTATCTACATCTACCTGTCAATATATCTGTCTATCTATCTATCGATCGATCTAACTATCTATCTATCCATCTGTCTTTCTATCTATCTATCTGTCTATCTATCTATCTATCTATCTATCTATCCAGCTATCTGTTTATCTATCTACCTATCTATCTATCTATCAGTCAATCTATTTATCTATCTATTCATCTGTCTATCAACCTACATATCTTATCATCTATGTATCAATATTCCTGTCCTAGCGCTCTATCAATGTATCTGTCTTCCTATCTACATCTACCTGTCTATATATCTGTCTATCTATCTATCGATCGATCTAACTATCTATCTATCCATCTATCTTTCTATCTATCTGTCTGTCTATCTATCTATCTATCTTTCTATCTATCTATCAATCTGTCGATCTATCAATCTATCCATTAATCCATCTATCTATTTACCTATCTAACTATCTGTCTATATATATATATATATATATATATATATATATATCTTCTATCTATCAATATTCCTATCCCTGTCTATGAATGTATCTATGTACCCATCGTTACGTATCTATTTATCTATCTATCTATCAATCTATCCATCTTTCGAACTATCTATCAATCTATCTATATATCTATTTATCTATCTACCTATCTATCAGTCAATCTATTCATTTTTATAGCTATTCTTCTGTCTATCAACCTACATATCTTATCTTCCATGTATGAATATTCCTGTCCTAGCGCTCTATCAATTTTTCTGTCTTCCTAGCTACATCTATCTATCTATCCATTTATCTATCTGCCTATCTATCTGTCAATCTATCGACCTATCGATCAATCTCCTATGTATCAATATTTCTCTCTCTATCTAGCAATTATCTATGTCCCTATCTATATCTATCTATCAATCTGTCTATCTATCCATCTAACTATTATCTGTCTATCCATCGATCCATCTATTTTTCCATCTATCTATTTTCATATCTATCTATCCATCTAGCGATCTATCGAGCTGTCTATCTATCTGTGTATCCATCTATCTATCTAACTATCTATCGATCTATGTAGCTGTCTGTCTATCTATCCAACCATATAATCAATCTATCTATCTATCCATCTATCTATCTATCTACCGAAACATCTATTTGTCAATTTATCTATCTATATATCAATCTTCTATCTATCAATTTTCTTCTCTCTATCTGGCTATTTATCAATGTCCCTGACTGTATCTATCTATTTATCTGTCTATCGATCAATCTAACTATCCATTTTCCCATCTATCTAGTTTCATATCTATCTATCTGTCTATCTATCTATCCATCTACCTATCCATGTAGCTATCTCTCAGTCTATCTACCTGTCAATCTATCTATCTATCTATTCCCATCTATCTATGCAACTATCTATCCATCTATATATAAACCTACCTCTCTATCTTCTATGTATCAATCTTCCTGGCCATAAATCCCTATCAATTTCCCTGGTCTTCCTTTCTACGTCTATCTATCTATCTATCTATCTATCTATCTTTCTATCTATCTATCTCTCTACCTATCTATCAGTCAATCTATATATCTATCTATCTATTAATCTGTCTATCAACCTACATATCTTATCTTCTATGTATCAAAATTCCCGTCCTAGCATTCTATCAATTTATCTGTCTTCTTATCTACATCTATCTATCCATCTATCCAACTATCTATTTTTCTTTCTTTCTTTCTGTCTGTCTATCTATCTATCTATCTATCTATCTATCTATCTATCTATCTATCTACCTATCTATCTATCTATCTATCTATCTATCTATCTATCTATCCAGCTATCTGTTTTTCTATCTACCTATCTATCTATCAGTCAATCTATTTATCTGTCTATTCATCTGTCTATCAACCTACATATCTTATCATCTACGTATCAATATTCCTGTCCTAGCGCTCTATGAATGTATCTGTCTTCATAACTACATCTACCTGTCTATATGTCTATCTATCTATCGATCGATCTAACTATCTATCTATCCATCTATCTATCCATCTATCTATCTATCTATCTATCTATCTATCTATCTATCTATCTATCTATCTATCTGTCAGTCTGTCTATCTATCTATCTATCTTTCTATCTATCTATCAATCTATCTATCTATCAATCTATCCATTAATCTATCTATCTATCTATTTATCTATCTATCTATCTTTGTTTGACAGAAATCTTTGGATCCTCACTGTCTTCAGGGGATGTCCCGGAAGTCTGGAGAATAGCCAATGTTGTTCCTCTGTTGAAGAAGGGTAGCAAGGATAATCCAGGGAACTACAGACCGGTGAGCCTTACTTCAGTGGTAGGGAAATTACTGGAGAGAATTCTTCGAGGCAGGATCTACTCCCAATTGGAAGCAAATGGACGTATTAGTGAGAGGCAGCATGGTTTTGTGAAGGTGAGGTCGTGTCTCACTAACTTGATAAATTTTTTCGAGGAGGTCAGTAAGATGAGGGATGCAGGTAGGGCAGTGGATGTTGTCTATATGGACTTCAGTAAGGCCTTTGACAAGGTCCCTCATGGTCGACTAGTACAAAAGGTGAAGTCACACGGGATCAGGGGGGAGCTGGCAAGGTGGATACAGAACTGGCTAGGTCATAGAAGGCAGAGAGTAGAAATGGAAGGATGCTTTTCTAATTGGAGGGCTGTGACCAGTGGTGTTCCACAGGGATTAGTGATGCGACCTTTGCTCTTTGTAGTATATATAAATGATTTGGAGGAAAATGTAACTGATCTGATTAGTAAGTTTGCAGACGACACAAAGGTCGGTGGAATTGCAGATAGCGATGAGGACTGTCAGAGGATACATCAGGATTTAGTTTGTTTGGAGAATTGTCGGAGAGATGGCAGATGGAGTTTAATCCGGACAAATGTGAGGTAATGCATTTTGGAAGGTCTAATGCAGGTAGGGAATATACAGTGAATGGTAGAACCCTCAAAAGTATTGAAAGTCAAAGAGATCGAGGAGTACAGGTCCACAGGTCATTGAAAGGGGCAACACAGGTGGAGAAGGTAGTCAAGAAGGCATACGGCATTCTTGCCTTCATTTGCCGGGGCATTGTGTATAAGAATTGGCAAGTAATGTTGCAGATGTATAGAATCTTAGTTAGGCCACACTTGGAGTATAGTGTTCAATTCTGGTCGTCACACTATCAGAAGGATGTGGAGGCTTTAGAGCGGGTGCAGAAGAGATTCACCAGAATGTTGCCTGGTATGGAGGGCATTAGCTATGAGGAGCGGTTGAATAAACTCGGTTTGTTCTCACTGGATCGAAGGAGGTTGAGGGGAGACCTGATAGAGGTCTACAAAATAATGAGGGGCATAGACAGAGTGGATAGTCAGAGGCTTTTCCCCAGGGTAGAGGGGTCAATTCCTAGGGGGAATAATAGGTTTAAGGTGAGAGGGTCAAGGTTGAGAGTAGATGTACGAGGCACGATTTTTACGCAGAGGGTAGTGGGTGCCTGGAACTGGCTAACGGATGTGGTGGTGGAAGCAGGGACGATAGTGACATTTAAGGGGCATCTTGACAAATACATGAATAGGATGGGATTAGAGGGATACAGACCCAGGAAATGTAGAAGATTGTAGTTTAGTCGGGCAGCATTGTCGGCACGGGCTTGGAGGGCCGAAGGGCCTGTTCCTGTGCTGTACATTTCTTTGTTCTTTGTTTGTTCTTTATTTTACCTTTCTATCTATCTATCTATCTATCTATCTAACTATCTGTCTATCGATCTATCCATCCATATATCTACCTATCTATCTATCAATATATCTATCCATCGATCCATCCATCTGTCTATCTATCTATCTTTCTATCTATCCATCTATCCATAACCTATTTATCTATGTATCTGTCAGTCTATCTATCTATTTATCTACCCATCCATCTATATAACTATGTAGCCATCTATATATCTACCCACCTATCTATCTTCTATGTATCAATCGTCCTGTCCCTAAATCTCTATCAATTTTCCTGCTCTTTCTATCTGCATCTATCTATCTATCTATCTATCCAACTATCTATATATCTATCTATCGATCTATCAATATATATATCTATCTATCTACCTATCTATCTGTCTATCTGTCAGTCTATCTACCATCTAGCTATCTATCTATCTACCTAGATATCTGCCAATCAATCAATCTATCTATCTATCTACCCATCTATCTATCTATCCATCTCTCTATCTACCTACACAATCTATCTTCTACGCATCAATATTTCTGTCCCGAAACCTCGATCAATTCTATGTCTTCCTATCTATATATAGATATATATCTAACGGCCAATATATCTAGCTGTCTATCTATGTATCTATCTATCCAACGAGCTAGCTTTCTAGCTATCTATCTATCTATCTATCTATCTATCCGCCCACCGAGGAAGCGAGGGAAACGCGGCGGTCTGCAGGTTAGACTAAAGCAACGCGGTTCCAAGACCCCTCTCCCCAGCATACTCCTGGCAAACGTACAAGCGATCGAAAACAAGCTGCATGAACTTAACGCCAGACTTACCTCTCAGAGGGAAGGAAGAGACTGCTGTGTGCTTTGTTTCACAGAGACATGGCTCACCCCTGCCTCACCGGACTGTGCCATACAACCTGAAGACTTCTCAATTCACAAGGCGGACCGCAAGGCATCATCAGGCAAAGCGAAGGGTGGAGGGGTTTGCCTCCTCATCAACTCCTCCTGGTGCTTGGATGTGGCGACTCTGGCGACCTACTGCTCCCCAGACCTGGAATACCTGACCGTGAAGTGCCGCCCATATTATCTTCCACGTGAGTTCACTTCAGTCATTATCACAGCGGTCTACACCCCACCCCAGGTAGTAGTGAGGAAGGCGCTGGACGAACGATACACAGTAATGAACAACTACGAAACAGAACACCCGGAGGCCATGTTCATGGTGGCCGGAGACTTCAACAAGGCCAACCTCACGAGTGTACTGCCATAATTCCACCAGCTCATCTCCTGTCCCATCAGGGGCGACAACACTCTTGACCACTGCTACTCAAAAATCAAGGGCGCCTACCGTTCCATCCCCAGACCGCACTTTGGGAAACCAGACCACAAGACTGCGCTCCTTTTCCCGGCATACAAGCAGAAACACAAGCGGGAGAATCCAGCTAAGAAGGTTGTGCAGTGCTGGTCCGAGGAGACAGAAGGGCTCTTACATGACTGCTTAGATACAGTGGACTGGCCCATATTTAATAACTCAGCGATCAACTTAAATGAGTATGCCACCACCGTCACAGACTTCTCAGCAAATGTGTGGACGACTGAGTGCCAAAGAAAGCAGTACGTGCGTTCCCCAACCGGAAACCATGGCTCAATCGCGAGATTGACTCCCTCCTGAAGGACAGATCTGAGGCTTTCAAGGCAGACGGCACTGACCTATACAGGAAATCCAGGTACGACCTCCGCAAATCCATCCGGAATGCCAAGAGAGAATGTCAACCCAAGCGAGAGTCACAGACAGACTCTCGGTGGTTGTGGCAAGGACTAAACAACATAACGGGCTACAACGCGAAGCCGAACAGTATCTCTGGCAGCAGCTCACCCCTCCCCGATCAACTCAATGCATGCTATGCTCGGTTCGAGCAGATAAGCAACAATCCGCTGGCGAGTGCCCCAGCAGACCATAATTCACCCATACCCACCATCACAGCTTCCGAAATCAGATTGGCCTTCCTGAAAGTGAACCCTCGGAAGGCGACGGGCCCAGACGGGAATCCCTGGCCGTGCACTCAGAGCCAGCACGGACCAGCTGGCAGTGGTATTCACGGACATCTTTAACCTGTCCCTACTCCACTCCGAGGTCCCCACTTGCTTCAAGAAGACCACCATCATACCGGTACCAAAGAAGAACCAGGCAACGTGCCTCAATGACTACCAACCAGTGGCCCTGACTTCAGTCGTAATGAAGTGCTTCGAGAGGTTGATCATGAAGCGCATCACCTCCATACTCCCAGAACGCCTTTATCCACTGCAATTCGCATACCGTTGCAACCGGATCACATCAGGCACCATTTCCATGGCCCTACACTCATCCCAAGAGCATCTCGAAAACAAGGACTCCTACATTAGACTCTTATTTATTGACTACAGCTCCGCCTTCAACACCATAATCCCAGCCAAGCTCATATCAAAGCTCCAAAACCTAGGACTTGGCTCCCCACTCTGCGACTGGATCCTCGATTTTCTGACCAACAGACCGCAATCAGAAAGAATGAACAACAACACCTCCTCCACAATAGTCCTCAACACCGGCGCCCCGCAAGGCAGCGTACTTAGCCCCTGCTCTACTCCCTGTACACACACGACTACGTGGCAAAACTTGGTTCCAACTCCATCTACAAGTTTTCTGACGATACGAGCATAGTGGGCCGGATCTCGAATAATGATGAGTCCGAATACAGGAGGGAAATAGAGAACCTAGTGGAGTGGTGTAGCGACAACAATCTCTCCCTCAATGCCAGCAAAACTGAAGAGCTGGTAATTGACTTCAGGAAGCAAAGTACTGTACACACCCCTGTCAGCATCAGCAGGGCCGAGGTGGAGATGGCTAGCAGTTTCAAATTCCTAGGGGTGCACATCACCAAAAATCTGTCCTGGTCCACCCACGTCAACGCCACCACCAAAAACGCACAACAGTGCCTATACTTCCTTAGGAAACTAAGGAAATTCGGCATGTCCACATTGACTCTTACCAACTTTTACAGATGCACCATAGAAAGCATCCTATCAGGCTGCATCACAGCCTGGTATGGCAACTGCGCGGTCCAGGACCGCAAGAAACTTCAGAGAGTCGTGAACACCGCCCAATCCACCACACGTACCTGCCTCCCATCCATTGACTCCATCTACACCTCCGGCTACCTGGGAAAAGCGGGCAGTATAATCAAAGAACCCTCCCACCCGGCTTACTCACTCTTCCAACTTTTTCCATCGGGCAGGAGATACAGAAGTCTGAGACCACGCACGAACAGACTCAAAAACAGGTTCTTCCCCACTATCACCAGACTCCTAAATGACTCGCTTATGGACTGACTTCATTAACACTACACCCTGTATGCTTCATCCGATGCCAGTGCTTATGTAGTTACATTGTATATGTTGTGTTGCCCTATTATGTATTTTCTTTTATTCCCTTTTCTTCTCATGCACTTAATGATCTGTTGAGCTGCTGGCAGAAAAATACGTTTCACTGTACCTCGGTACACGTGACAATAAACAAATCCAATGCAATCTATTTGTCTATCTGTATATCTTTCTTTCTATCTATCTATCTGTCTATCTATCTGTCTATCTATCTATCTGTCTATCTACCTATCGACCCAAATAGCTACCTATCTATCTATCTATCTATTTATCCACCCATCTAACTATATAACTATCTATCCATCTATATATCTACCTACCTATCTATCTTCTATGTATCAATCTTCCTGTCCCTCAATCTCTATCAATTTCCCTGGTCTACCTATCTACATCTTTCTATTTATCCAACTACCTATATCTCTATCTATCTATACATCGATATATCAATATATCTATCAATATATCTTTATGTCTGTCTGTCTGTCTGTCCGTCTACCTGTTAATATATCTATCTATCTATCTATCTATCTATTTTTCTATCTATCTATCTATCTATCTATTGATCTATCTATCTATTTATCTATCTATGTATCTACCCATCTGTCTGTCTGTATGGCTGTCTAACAATCCATCTAGCTACCTATCTAACTACCTATCTATCTGCCAATCAATCAATCTATCTATCTACCCATCTATCTATCCAACTATCTATCCATCTATCTACGTATCTACACAATCTATCTTCTATGTTTCAATATTGCTGGCCCGAAACCTCGATCAATTTCTATGAATTCCTATGTATAGCTATCTATCTAACGGCCTACCGATCTATCTATCTATCTATTGATCTAGCATTGCTCAGGTCAAGGAGACACAGCCTGAGTGAGAGAGATACAGACCGAGTGCGAATTTGGTAATTTGGTGCAGTGAGGTAACCAGGAAAGGTAAGTGGTTCATCTAATTTTGTTGTTTTTCAGTTAAAAGTGCAGTGTAGATTAGTGTCTGATTGGCTGAAGCTGTCCCCACCCCAATTGCTGAGAGGCAGTTATCTGGCAGTCAGCTGAGGCCTGTCAAGGGCACAAGTTACACATTGTTTTCTTCTCTTTGAAGTTTTAGTGTGAGTCATCCTGAAGTCTGTATAAAAGACAGACAGAAAGCGTACATTAGTAAGCATTGCGCAGGTGAAGGAGTCACAGCCTGAGTGAGAGAGATACAGACCGAGTGAGAATTTGGTAATTTGGTGCAGTGAGGTAATTCGGTGAAGAGTGGGAGAAGGTGCTTTTTTCCTACTGTTTTGTTCTCTCTCTTTCTTCGGGCCTAATTTCGGGAGCCGTTCGGAGGAGGAGGAGCAGTCTCTGTGAGTATAAAAACCTAACGGAAACGTCCAGTTTTCCAGTTTTTTCCAAAAAAGTGACGTCAGAGGGAAGCGGTGATCTGAGTGGTTGATAGCAAATCTGCCACAAATTTAAAAAAAAAACACAGCTAAACTCAGAAACTTAAATTAAACTAATTAATTAATTAGTGATGGCTGGTCAGGTGATGTGCTTGAGCTGCTTGATGTGGGAGCTGGCAGATCCCATTGCGAGCTGCAGCGAGCACATCTGCAGTAAGTGTTGGCTGCTCGAAGAGCTCCGGCTCAGAGTTGATGAGCTGGAGTCTGAGCTTCAAACACTGAGGCACATCCGGGAGGGGAAGACTTACCTGGACACTGTGTTTCAGGAGGCAGTCACACCTGTCAGAGTAAGTAGTTTAAATCCTGCCAGTGGCCAGGGACAGCAGGGTGTGACTGCAAGTCAGGCAGGTGAAGGGAAGCAGCAGTCAGGAACTCAGGAGCCTCAGCCCTTGACTCTGTCCAACAGGTATGAGGCGCTTGCTCCCTGTGTTAATGGCGAACAGGGCTGCAGGAAGGATGAGTCAGCTGACCAAGGCACCATGGTTCAGCAGGCCATTCAAGGGGAGGGAGTAAATAGGCAAGTTGTAGTTGTAGGGGATTCTATTATCAGGGGGATAGATAGTATCCTTTGTGAGCAGGATAAAGAGTCCCGCATGGTATGTTGCCTGCCCGGTGCCAGGGTGCGGAACATCTCTGACCGGCTTGAAAGGATACTGGAGAGGGAGGGGGAGGATCCAGTTGTTGTGGCCCATGTCGGTACCAACAACATAGGCAAGTCTAGGAAAGAGGACCTGTTTAGAGATTATAAAGAGCTAGGATTCAAATTAAAAAACAGGTCCTCAACGGTCATAATCTCCGGATTACTGCCCGAGCCACGTGCAAATTGGCATAGGGAGGTAAGAATAAGGGAAGTTAACACGTGGCTGAAAGAGTGGTGTGGGAAAGAGGGGTTCCTTTTCATGGGACACTGGCATCAGTTTTGGGACAGGGGGACCTATACCGTTGGGATGGTCTCCACCTGAACCGAGCTGGGACCAGTGTTCTGGCGAAAGGAATAAATAGGGTGGTCAATAGGACTTTAAACTAAAGATTGGGGGGGGGGGGGAGGGAAAGTCAGGGAACCAAGTGGTGAAGTAATCAGAGGGAAGCGTAGCTGCGTAGGAATACAAAAAAGCACGAAAAGTCAAAACTCAGGAGAGGTTACGACAGTCCCCATCCCACAAAATATGACACAGTGTATGGAAATGCTCAGTAAACCAAGGTCCACCACACTAAGAAAACAAAAAGGGACGGTCAATAGAGAATTAAAGGTGTTATATTTAAATGCGTGCAGTGTACGGAACAAGGTGGGCGAGCTTGTGGCCCAGATTGTGACTGGCAGGTATGATGTGGTAGGCATCACAGAGACATGGTTGCAGGGGGTTCAGGACTGGCATTTAATCATCCAGGGATTCACAACCTATCGAAAAGACAGGGAGGTGGGCAGAGGGGGCGGGGTTGCCTTGTTAATTAGGAATGCAATTAAATCAATAGCACTAAATGACATAGGGTCAGATGATGTGGAGTCTGTGTGGGTAGAGTTGAGGAACTACAAAGGCAAAAAAAACATAATGGGAGTTATGTACAGGCCTCCTAACAGTGGTCAGGACCGTGGGCACAAAATGCACCACGAAATAGAAAGTGCATGACAGAAACGCAAGGTCACAGTGATCATGGGGGACTTCAATATGCAGGTGGACTGGGTAAATAATGCTGCCAGTGGACCCAAGGAAAGGGAATTCATTGAATGTTTACAGGAGGGCTTTTTGGAACAGCTTGTGATGGAGCCCACGAGGGAACAGGCCATTCTGGACTTAGTGTTATGTAATGAGCCAGACTTGATTAAAGATCTTAAAGTAAGGGAGCACTTAGGAGGCAGTGATCATAATATGGTCGAATGCAATCTCCAATTTGAAAGAAAGAAGGTAGAATCAGATGTAAAGGTGTTACAGTTAAATAAAGGTAACTACAGGGGCATGACGGAGGAACTGACGAAAATCGACTGGGAGCAGAGCCTAGTGGGAAAGACAGTAGAACAGCAATGGCAGGAATTTCTGGGAGTAATTGAGGACACAGTGCAGAGGTTCATCCCATAGAAAACAAAGGTTATCAGAGGGGGGATTAGGCAGCCATGGCCGACAAAGAAAGTTAGGGAATGCATCAAAGCAAAAGAGAAAGCCTATAATGTGGCAAAGAGTAGTGGGAAGTCAGAAGATTGGGAAGGCTACAAAAACAAACAGAGGATAACAAAGAGACAAATAAGGAAAGAGAGGATCAAATATGAAGGTAGGCTAGCCAGTAACATGAGGAATGATAGTAAAAGTTTCTTTGAATACATTAAAAACAAACGGGAGGAAAAAGTTGACATTGGGCCGCTCCAAAATGACGCTGGTAATTTTGTGATGGGAGACAAGGAAATAGCTGAGGAACTAAATAAGTACTTTGCGTCAGTCTTCACAGTAGAAGACATGAGTAATATCCCACTAATTCCGGAGAGTCAGGGGGCAGAGTTGAATAAGAGGTCTAAAAATTGATAAATCTCCGGGCCCAGTTGGACGACATCCTAGAGTTCTAAAGGAGATAGCTGAAGAAATAGTGGAGGCGTTAGTTATGATCGTTCAAAAGTCACTGGAGTCCGGGAAAGACCCAGAGGATTGGAAAATTGCTGTTGTAACCCCGCCCCCCCTGTTCAAGAAGGGAACAAGGAAAAAGATGGAAAATTATAGGCCAATTAGCCTAACCTCGGTTGTTGGCAAGATTCTAGAATCCATTGTTAAGGATGAGATTTCTAAATTCTTGGAAGTGCAGGGTCAGATTACGACAAGTCAGTTAGGATTTAGTAAGGGGAGGTCGTGCCTGACAAACCTGTTAGAGTTCTTTGAAGAGATAACAAATAGGTTAGACCAAGGAGAGCCAATGGATGTTATCTATCTTGACTTCCAAAAGGCCTTTGATAAGGTGCCTCACGGGAGACTGCTGAGTAAAATAAGGGCCCATGGTATTCGAGGCAAGGTACTAACATGGGTTGACGATTGGCTGTCAGGCAGAAGGCAGAGAGTTGGGATAAAAGGTTCTTTTCCGGAATGGCAACCGGTGACGAGTGGTGTCCCTCAGGTTTCAGTGTTGGGGCCACAGCTGTTCTCTTTATATATTAACGATCTAGATGACGGGACTGAGGGCATTCTGTCTAAGTTTGCCGATGATACAAAGATAGGTGGAGGGGCAGGTAGTATGGAGGAGGTGGGGAGGCTGCAGAAAGATTTAGACAGTTCAGGAGAGTGGTCCAAGAAATGGCTGATGAAATTCAACGTGGGCAAGTGCGAGGTCTTGCACTTTGGAAACAAGAATAGAGGCATGGACTATTTTCTAAACGGTGACAAAATTCATAATGCTGAAGTGCAAAGGGACTTGGGAGTCCTAGTCCAGGATTCTCTAAAGGTAAACTTGCAGGTTGAGTCCGTAATTAAGAAAGCAAATGCAATGTTGTCATTCATCTCAAGAGGCTTGGAATATAAAAGCAGGGATGTACTTCTGAAGCTTTATAAAGCATTAGTTAGGCCCCATTTAGAATACTGTGAGCAATTTTGTGCACCCCAACTCAGGAAGGACATACTGACACTGGAGCGGGTCCAGCGGAGATTCACACGGATGATCCCAGGGATGGTAGGCCTAACATACGATGAACGTCTGAGGATCCTGGGATTATATTCATTGGAGTTTAGAAGGTTGAGGGGAGATCTAATAGACACTTACAAGATAATGAATGGCTTAGATAGGGTGGATGGAGGGAAGTTGTTTCCATTAGCAGGGGAGACTAGGACCCGGGGGCACAGACTTAGAATAAAAGGGAGTCACTTTAGAACAGAGATAAGGAGAAATTTCTTCAGCCAGAGAGTGGTGGGTCTGTGGAATTCTTTGCCACAGAGGGCGGTGGAGACCGGGACGTTGAGTGTCTTTAAGACAGAAGTTGATAAATTCTTGATTTCTCGAGGAATTAAGGGCTATGGAGAGAGAGCGGGTAAATGGAGTTGAAATCAGCCATGATTGAATGGCGGAGTGGACTCGATGGGTCGAATGGCCTTACTTCCGCTCCTATGTCTTATGGCCTTATTTATCGATCTACCTATCTATCTATCAGTCAATCTATTTCTCTATCTAACTATTCATCTGTCTATCAACCTACATATCGTATCTTCTATGTATCAATATTCCTGTTCTAGCGCTCTATCAATTTATCTGTCTTCCTATCTACATCTATCTATCTATCTATCTATCTATTCAAATATATATCTTTCCATCTATCTATCTATCTATATTTTTACCTATCTACCAATATGTATATCGATCTACCTGCCTGTCTGTTTGTCTTTATGTCCGTCCATCTATCAATCTATCTATGTATATATATCTCTCTCTCAATCAATCTATCTATCTATCTATCTGCCCATCTATCTATCCATCTATCGATCTATCTATCAATCTTCTTTCTAACAATATTCCTCTCGATCTATCAATTTATCTATGTCCATATCTATATCTATCGATTTAGCTGTCTATATATCCAACTAACTATCTATCTGTCTATCTATCTATCCATCTATTTTCCCATCTACCTATTTTCACATCTATCTATCCATCTATCTATCAATCAATCTTTCTATCTATCTATCTATCTATCTATCTATCTATCTATGTATCTATGTATCCATCTATCTATATATCTATCTATCTATCTATCTATCTATCTATCTATCTATCTATCATACTATCTAACTATATATCTACCTATCTATCTATCTAGCTATCTGTCTATCTATCTATCCATATATATATCTAACTA